>NC_046159.1:84255187-84269651 GCF_011064425.1 Rattus rattus | reverse complement strand
TTGGAAAGTATTGGTATGAGGTCTTCTATGAAGGTCTGATACAAATCTGCACTGAACCCAACTGGACATGGTCTCTTTTTGGTTGGGAGACCTTTAATGACTGCTTCTATTTCGTTAAGAGTTATGATGTTTATTTAATTGTTTGTCTGTACCTGATTTTACTTCGGTTCCTGGTATCTGTCTAGGAAATTGTCAATTTCCTCCAAATTTTCAAGTTTTGTTGAATAAAGGCTTTTGTAGTATGATCTGATGATTTTTTGAATTTCCTCTGAATCTGTAGTTATGTCTCCCTTTTCATTTCTGATTTTGTTAATTTGGACACACTCTCTGTGTCCTCTCATTAGTCTGGCTAAGGGTTTATCTATCTTGTTGATTTTCTCAAAGAACCAACTTTTGGTTCTGTTGATTCATTCTATGGTCCTTCTTGTTTCTACTTGGTTGATTGCAGCTCTGAATTTGATTATTTCTTGCGTTCTACTACTCCTGGGTGTATTTGCTTCTTTTTGTTCTAGAGCTTTTAGGTGTGCTGTCAAGCTGGTGACATATGCTCTCTTTCTTTCTGCAGGCATTCAAAGCTATGAGTTTTCCTCAGCACTGCTTTCATTGTGTCCCATAAGTTTCAGTATGTTGTACCTTCATTTTCATTAAATTCTAAGAAGTCTTTAATTTCTTTCTTTATTTCTTCCTTCACCAGGTTATCATTGAGTAGAGCATTGTTCAACTTCCATGTATATGTGGGCGTTCTTCCTTTATTGTTATTGAAGATCAGCTTTAGCCCGACATGGTCTTATAGGACGCATGGGATTATTTCTATCTTTCTGTATCTGTTGAGGCCTGTTTTATGACCAATTAAATGTTCAATTTTGGAGAAAGTACCATGAGGTAGTGAGAAGAAGGTATATGTTTTTGTTTTAGGATAGAATGTTCTATAAATATCTGTTAAGTCCATTTGGCTCATGACTTCTCTTAGTCTGTCTATGTCTCTGTTTAATTTCTGTTTCCATGATCTGTCCATTGATGAAAGTGGGATGATGAAATCTCCTCCTACAATTATGTGAGGTGCAATGTGTGCTTTGAGCTTTAGTAAGGTTCCTTTCATGTATGTGGTTGCCTTGTATTTGGAGCATAGATATTTAGAATGACAGTTCATCTTGCTTCATTTTCCTTTGATGAAATTGAAGTGTACTTCCTTATATTTTTTGATGACTTTTGGTTGAAAATCGATTTTATTCGATATTAGAATGGCTACTCCAGCTTGCTTCTTCAGACCATTTGCTTGGAAATTTGTTTTCCAGCCTTTCACTCTGAGGTAGTTTCTGCCTTTGTCTCTGAGGTGTGTTTCCTGAAGGCAGCCGAATGCAGGGTACTCATTGCATATCCTGTTTGTTTATCTATGTCTTTTTATTGGGGTATTGAGTCCATTGACATTGAGAGATATTAAGGAACAGTGATTGTTGCTTCCTGTTGTATTCGTATTTGGGTTTCAGATTATGTTTGAGTGCTCTTCTCTTTGTCTTGTTGCCAAGATGATTAGTTTCTTGCTTTTTCTAGGGAGTAGCTTGCCTCCTTATGTTGGGTTTTTCCATTTACTATCCTTTGTAGAGCTGGATTTGTAGAAAGATATTGTGTAAATTTGGTTTTGTCATGGAATATTTTGGTTTCTCCATCTATGTTAATTTCGAGTTTTGCTGGCTATAGTAACTTGGGCATTTGTATTCTTTTAGGGTCTGTATGACATCTGTTCAGGATCTTCTGGCTTTCATAGTCTCTGGTGAGATGTCTGGTGTGATTCTGATAGGTCTGCCTTTATATATTACTTGACGTTTTTCCCTTACTGTTTTTAATATTCTTTCTTTATTTTGTGCATTGGGTGTTTTGACTATTATGTGACGGGAAGCTTTTCTTTTCTGGTCCAATCTATTTGGAGTTCTGTAGGCTTCTTGTATGTTTATGGGCATCACTTTCTTTAGGTTAGGGAAGTTTTCTTCTATGATTTTGTTGAAGATATTTACTGGTCCTTTGAGCTGGGAGTCTTCACTCTCTTCTATACCTATTATCCTAAGGTTTGACCTTCTCATTGTGTCCTGAATTTTCTGTATGTTTTGGGCCAGTATCTTTTTCCATTTTACATTATCTTTGACAGTTGTGTCGATGATTTCTTTGGAATCTTCTGCTCCTGAGATTCTCTTCTAGCTCTTGTATTCTGTTGGTGATGCTTGCATCTATGGCTGCTTGTCTCTTCCTTTGGTTTTCTATATCCATGGTTGTCTCCCTTTGTGCTTTCTTCATTTCTTCTATTTACACTTTTAATTGCTTCACCTGTTTGATTGTGTTTTCCTGTAATTCTTTCAGGGATTTTTGTGATTCCTCTCTATAGGTTTCTACTTGTTTATTTATGTTTTCCTGCGTTTCTCTATGGGAGTTCTTTATGTCTTTCTTGAAGTCCTCCATCATCATGATAAATTGTGATTTAAAGTCAAGATCTTGCTTTTCAGGTGTGCTTGGAGATTCAGTGTTTCCTTTGGTAGGAGAACTGGGCTCCGATGATGCCATGCAGTCTTGGTTTCTCTTGCTTGGGTTCCTGTGCTTGCCTCTCACCATCGCCCTCAGGTTGTCTCTGGTATTACCTTGTTCTGCTATTTCTGACAGTGGCTTGACCATCCTATAGTCCTTTGTGTCAGGAGTGCTGTATACCTGTTTTACTGTTTTCTTTCAGCCAGTTATGGGAACAGAATGTTCTGCTTTAGGTGTGTAGTCTTTCCTGTCTACTGGTCTTCAGGTGTTCCTGTGGTCGTGTGTCCTGAATCCACCAGGTAGGTCTCTTGGAGCAGAAATGTTGGTCTTACCTGTGGTCCAGCTGTTCAAGTTGCTCATGGGGGGCTGCTGTTGAGCTCACCATGAGGGTGGCAACCAGGAGGGTCTGCACTGCCTTTTCCTGGGGCCCTTGGTACACTGGGGTACCAGATGGCATTAGGTGTTTTCCTCTGGAGTCAGAAATGTGGGCAGAGTGTAGTCTCTTCTGGCTTTCCAGGCGTGTCTTCCCTTCTGAAGGTTTAGCTCTCCCTCCCATGAGATTTGGGTGCAGAGAGCTGTTGACAGGGTCTCTTCAGATCTGGGTGGTGTCTGGACCACAGGGGACCTGCCACTCGAGTGCCCCTATCTTCCTGTTCCCAGAGGCCCTATACAGGTTCCTCTTGGGCCAGGGATGAGGGCAGGGGGGCAATATTGGTGGTCTCTCCCACTCTGCAGTCTCAGGAGTGCCCACTTGTCTGGGCGGTGAGCTCTCTCTCCCATGGAGTTTGTGAGCAGGGAGCTGTGGAAATAAATTTTAAATGCGATTTTGATATTATATATCAGATGAACTGTTATACCATGTCAGAACCTGGAACTGAGGCAGCACTCCTTAGTTTTTCTCATGGCTGACTTGAAACAGTTTGTCTCCATTAGGGAGCCACTAAGCTTGCCTCTCTGTTGTTCCCCTATACTATAGTAGAAACTGAGGTTTCTGACAAAGTCACCTTTTCTTTGTTCTCCACCATTACTAATCACACAGATTGTTTTCCTGTTTGTATAAGACACACCATATTCTGCCATTCCAATACCCTTCAGGCCTCACCTGAACAAAGAATCTTCTTTTCGCGAATGTACAAGGTCTTACTTTTTGTCCTCTTTCAACCAACAGCCTTGTTTCACAACTACTCCCTTATTATTGGAAAACCAACACTATGTATCCTCCTGACAATGGGCCCTACATACTGCTGACTTCCTTAGTTGTCCTTTGAGCCTCCACACATGTGATACAGAACACAATCTGCAGATGTGCATGTGAAAATGCACACACACACATACACATAAAATAAAAGTAATTTTTTTAAAAAGTTAAAAGTAAATAAGTAATACCCTGGTCTCTTAGATCATATAAAATTATTTATCTTCTAAAAAGAAAAGCAATGATGTCAAGAAAAACCTGTTATTTAGGCTGACAATTGGTTCTAGTGCATTTGTAAGTGACTTCATCTCAGAGAAGGGAAAGATGGCTTTGACAATAAAATTAAGCTTCATCTACTGAAATGGAAGTACATATCTACAAGTACTGAATTCAGTGGTGAACCTACTTATAAAAAGAACAAAATGCAACATAGAGATGGGAAGCAAAGTTGCTGCCAAAGACAAGGCCATAGTCACATCAGTTACCAGAGCCAAGAAGAAGCAAAGGAAGATTCTTTGCAAAGAGCCTTTGAAGAAAGTAAGGCATTCCTGCTTTTAAGTCTTCAAAATGGTGAAAGAATAAATTTTTGTTTTAAGCTATAATATCACCAGAATTTTGATGTCATCCTTAAGAAATAATGCATTACTTCTTCAATGTTATTACTTATTTCTTTAGTGTTGTTATAAAACAATATCAAAAGAACATTAAAATAGAGTGATGCAATGATATTGATTACTGCTTGCATTTGTTTTTTAGTTGTTATTATCATTTTTTTTACTTATTCATTTTATTTTCAGCTCACTGTCCCCCTCCTGGTTACCTCCTCCCAAAATCCTTACTTACTCCGCTTCTCCTCTGAGTAGGTCCCCACCACCACCACCACTGAATAGTTCTTCCTACTTAGCACTTCAAGTCTCTGCAAATCTAGGTGCTTTCTCTCACACTGAGGCTAGACAAAGCAGCCCAGAGTAAAACATCTCTCACATACAGAAAACAGCTTTTGGGATATCCTCCATTCCAGTTGTTCAGGACCCATGTCCTGCTATACATTTGCTACATATGTGTTGTTAGGCCTAGGCCCACGCTATTTATTTTCTTTGGTTGGTGGTTCCGTCTATGAAAGCCCCCAAGGGGCCAGGTGAGTTGACTTTCTTGATCTTCCTGTGGAGTTCCTAGCCACATTGGGGCCCCCAATCTTCCATCCTATTCTTCCATGAGAGTACCCAAGCTCTATCCACTGGTTGTCAGTGTCTGCATCTGTCTGAGTCAGCTGCTAGGGTGGAGCCTCTCATAGGACAACGTACTCCTATCTGTGAGCATAAAAGACTATCATTAATAGTGTTATGGATTGGTGCTTGCCTGTGGGATAGGTCTCAATTTGAGTTGGTTATTGCTTGTCCATTCTCAGAATCACCACTCTATCTTCCATTCCTGTCTTTCTTGTAAACAGGATAAGCCCACCCACAAAATATTCTTCCTCAAATTTATCCTGTCTAAAAGAAATGCAGGAGGGCACAATCAGGATTGTGTTGAGGATGATCCCTTCCCAATCTGTGAGTTGCCAATTTGTCATATTGACAGTGTCTTTTGCCTTACAAAACTTTTTCTGTTTCATGAGGTTTTGAGCCATTGATATTCTGTTCAGGAAATTGTTTCCTGTAATAATACATTCAGGTGTATTTCCCATTCTCTTTTTTATGAAATTTAGTGAATATGGTTTTATGTTCTGTTTCTTGATCTGTTTAGATTTGAGATTTGTTCAGGATGATATATATATATTCTTTTTTCTACATATAGACATCCAGGTAGTCCAGCAACATTTGTTGAAAATGCTAGTATGTGTAGCAAAATCATTCACTACTTTTATATGAAAAGGGAAGATATGAGAATTCCATACTTCTTGCATGTAAATTTAATGTAATTAAAGTCTAACAAAATGAATATAATGTTAATTTTGAATATATGTATAGTATAACTTGTTTGCAATCTGGTGTCCTCATGGTCTCTCTTCAAAGGGTACAATTTAAAACCATAAGTTAGATATTTATAGATCTTTCTATCCTAAAACAAAAGGATATAACTTCTTTTTACCACCTCATGGTACTTTCTCCAAAATTGACCGTATAATTGGTCAGAAAATAGGCCTCAACAGATACAGAAAAATAGATATAATCCCATGAGTCCTATCAGACCATGTTGGGCTGAAGCTAGTCTTCAATAACAATAAGGGAAGAACACCCACGTGTACATGAGAGTTGAACAATGCTCTACTCAATGATAACTTGGTCAAGGAAGAAATAAAAAAGAAATTAAAGACTTAAGAAATTAAAGAGTTTAAGGAAAATAAAGGTACAACATACTGAAACTTATGGGACACAATGACAGCTGTGCTAAGAGGAAAACTCATAGCTCTGAGTTCCTGCAGAAAGAAACAGGAGAGAACATATATCAGCAGCTTGACAGCACACCTAAAAGCTCTAGAACAAAAAGAAGCAAATACACCCAGGAGGAGAAGAAAGCAGGAAATAATCAAACTCAGAGCTGAAATCAACCAAGTAGAAACAAAAAGGTCTATATAGAGCATCAACAGAACCAAAAGCTGGTTCTTTGAGAAAATCAACAAGACAGATAAACCCTTAACAAGACTAACAAGAGGACACTGAGAGTGTGTCCAAATTAACAAAATCAGAAATGAAAAGGGAGACATAACAACAGAATCAGAGGAAATTCAAAAAAAGCATCAGATTCAACTACAAAAGCCTATATTCAACAAAACTTGAAAATCTGGAGGAAATGGACAATTTCCTAGACAAATACCAGGTACCGAAGTTAAATCAGGAATAGATAAACCATTTAAACACCCCATAACTCCTAGAGAAAGAGAAGCAGTCATTAAAATTCTCGCAACCAAAAAGAGCCCAGGTCCAGATGGGCTTAGTGCAGAATTCTATCAAACCTTCATTGAAGACCTCAAACCAATATTTTCCAAACTATTCCACAAAATTGAAACATACAGAGCGCTACCAAAATCCTTCTATGAAGCCACAATTACTGTTACAGCTAAACCACACAAAGAGCCAACCAAAAAGAGAACTTCAGAAAAATTTCCCTTATGTATATCGACGCAAAAATACTCAATAATTCAGGCAAACTGAATCCAAGAGCACATCCAAACAAGCATCCTTCATGATCAAGTAGACTTCATCCCAGTTATGCAGGGATGGTTTAATATATGGAAAACCATCAATGTAATAAACTATATAAACAAACAAAGATAAAAATCACATGATCTTTTCATTAGATGCTGAGAAAGCATTTCACAAAATTCAGCACCCCTTCATGATAAAAGGCCTGGAAAGTATAGGAATTCAAGCCCCATACCTAAACATATTAAAAGCCATATACAGTAAACCAGTAGCTAACAATAACCTAATTGGGGAGAAACTTGAAGCAAACCCACTAAAATCAGGGACTAGATAAGGCTCCCACTCTCTCCCTACTTTTTCAATATAGTTATCGAAGTCCTAGCCAGAGCAATCAGAAAACCGAAGGAGAACAAAGGGATACAGATTGGAAAGGAAGAAGTCAAAATATCACGATTTGCAGATGATATGATAGTGTATTTAAGTGATCTCAAAAGTTCCACCAGAGAAATACTAAACCTGATAAACACCTTCAGCAAAGTGGCTGGGTATAAAATTAACTCAAATAAATCAGTAGCCTTCCTCTACACAAAAGAGAAACAAGTTGAGAAAGAAATTAGGGAAACTACACCCTTCATAATAGTCCCAAATAATATAAAATACCACGGTGTGACTTTAATCAAGCAAGTGAAAGAGCTGTGTGATAAGAACTTCAAGCCTTTAAAGAAAGAAATTGAAGAAGATCTCAGAAGGTGGAAAGATCTCCCATGCTCATGGATTGGCAGGATAAATATAGTAAAAATGGCCATTTTACCAAAAGCAATCTACATATTCAATGCAATCCCCATCAAAATTCCAATCCAATTCTTCATAGAGTTAGACAGAACAATTTGCAAATTCATCTGGAATAACAAAAAATCAATAATAGCCAAAACTATCCTCAACAATAAAAGGATTTCTGAGGCAATCACTATCCTTGAACTCAAGCAGTATTACAGAGCAATGGTGATAAAAACTGTATGGTATTGGTACAAAGACAGGCAGATATACCAGTGGAATGAAACTGAGGACTCAGAAATGAACCCACACACCTATGGTCATTTGATTTTTGACAAAGGAACAAAAACCACCCGATGGAAAAAAGATAGCATTTTCAGCAAATGGTGCTGGTTCAACTGGAGGTCAGCATGTAGAAGAATCCAGATTCATCTATTCTTATCACCCTGTAAAAAGTTCAAGTTCAAGTGAATCAAGGACATCCACATCAAACCAGATACACTCAAACTTATAGAAGAAAAAGTGGGGAAAGAATTTTGAACACATTGGCACTGGAGACAATATTCTGAACAAAACACCAATGGCTTAAGCTCTAAGATCAAGAATCTACAAATGGGATCTCATAAAACTACAAACATTCTGTAAGGCAAAGGACACTGTTGTTAGGACAAAACGGCACCCAACAGATTGGGAAAAGATCTTTACCAATCCTACTTCTGATAGAGGGCTCATATCCAAAATATACAAAGAACTCATAACGTTAGACTGCAGGGAGACAAATAACCTTATTAAAAATGGGGTTCAGAGCTAAACAAAGAATTCACATCTGAGGAATTCCAAATAGCAGAGAAGCACCTAAAGAAATGTTTAATATCTTCAGTCATATGGGAAATGCAAATCAAAACAAACCTGAGATTTCACCTCACACCAGTGAGAATGGCTAAGACCATAAACTCAGGTGAGAGCAGATACTGGTGAGGATGTGAAAAAAGAGGAACACTCCTCCATTTTTGTTGGGATTGCAGACTGGTACCACCATTCAGGATATCAGTCTGGAGGTTCCTCAGAAAATTGGACAGTGAACTACCTGAGGACCCAACTATACCTCTCTTGGGCATATACCCAAAAGATGCCCCAACATGTAACAAAGACACATGCTCCACTACGTTCATAACAGCCTTATTTATAATAGTCAGAAGCTGGAAAGAACCCAGATGCCTTTCAACAGAGGAATGGATACAGAAAATGTAGTACATCTTCACAATGGAATACTATGATCTATCAAAACAATGACTTTATAAAATTCATAGGCAAATGGGTGGAACTAGAGAATATCATCCTGAGTGAGGTAACCCATTCACAGGAAAACACACGGGGTATGCATTCATTGATAAGTGGATATTAGCCCAAATGCTCGAATTGCCCTAAATGCACAGAACACATGAAACTCAAGAAGGATGACAAAAATGTGAATGCTTCATTCCTTCTTAAAAAGGGCAACAAAATACTCTTGGGACGGGATAGAGAGGCAATGTTTAGAACAGAGACTGAAGGAATGCCCATTCAGAGCCTGTTACACCTGTGGCCCATACATATATAGCCACCAAACTAGATAAGTTGGATGAAGCAGTTAAGAGCAGGCTGACAGGTACCGGACCTGAGAGACACAGCCAGAATAGAGCAATTGCATAGGCGAATGAACCACTGAACTGAGAACAGGACTCCCGTTGAAGGAATCAGAGAAAGGACAGAAAAAGCTGAAGTGGCTTAAGACCCCATATGAACAACAATGCCAACCAACCAGGACTTCCAGGGACTAAGCCACTACCCAAAGACTATACGTAGACTGACCATGGGCTCCAATTGCATATGTAGCAATGAATAGCCTAGTAAGGGCACCATAGAAAGGGAAGCCCTTGGTTCTACCAAAGCTGGATCCCCAGTGAACAAGATTCTTGGGGGAAGGCGGCAATGGTGGAGGATTGGGATGAGAACACCCATATAGAAGGGGAGGGGGACGGGTAATGGGGATGTTGGCATGGAAACTGGGAAAGGGAATAACATTTGAAATGTAAATAAGAAATACACAATTTAATAAAGATGGAAAAATACCATAAGTTATTAAATAAAGCTTGTGCTTTATTTTAAAAGTTAACTACAGTGTCAGTAGAAACTAAAATAAGTCATTTCATCCATTTCTACCACTTAATGGATTAAGACAGCATCAATGCTATAAAAATGTGATAATTAATGATGTTTAAGAATTTCTAAATCATTAACCATTTTGAGACAAATATTAGCTAATACCTGATAAACCTTGAATGGGGCTGACCAAATAAATATGTATCAGACTATATTTTTGATGGAATAAAGTCAATGCTATTTCTAATTCCTTTAATATTATGTGCAGCTTTATCCATATTCAGCTTGCAACATTTACAGGGAATTATGAGTATGCAGTAAGAATTGAGAAGCTATGAGTTTTTTTCCCTAGGGAAGAACAATGATGTTGAATTGTGACTAAGTAGTATGAAAAAATGTGGCATGGTGGCTTATTACTGAATTTACTTGTGTTTGGAAAATCAATATCATTTGTCCTAAATTTTACCTTAGTGTTAGCCCAAGTAACCCAGTATCATTGCTTATAGTCAATTGATTTTGCTGTCTTTAACGAAAAGACACTCACAATGAGATTAGTTTATAATTTTATACATATTCTCAAAAATAATGTCATATATATGAAAAGCAAATGGTTCACTTATACCTTATCATGAAATCTTCCTGTAGTTACATTGCAGAATGGAAAATTAAATGAATACATTCAGGATACTCTCATGTCTCTTAGGCTATAAGACCTATATTGATTCTTCAGCAGGAAAATATGCTTTGGATAATAATACTTTGAGATGCCTTATTAAGTCTCAGTCTATAAAATAAACATATTATCTTTCAAATAGAAGGAAGACCTTTGATGTATTATTCAGTAAAATGTTTTCATTTAACCAATAGAGAAACTACTATACCTAAGAAGTGAATAAACGTCTCCAAACTGCAATATATAAATTATTAGGACTAGTGTAAAGGCAGAGAACTAGGATTGGTCATGGTGAAATGGAGAAGTTGATTCACAGACATTCAGAGAAGCAATTCAGTATGTGCTAAAGACTGAAAGGGCCACAAAGGAATTAGATCATGGATGATTATAGAGAAAACTTTGATACTGAGAAATTGTTAGGGAATGGTAGGAATTTAAAAGAAAAATAAAGGATGCCTTTCGGAGAACCAGGTAGGTTTCTCATAGAACTTCTGCTGTCCCACTATACGAAATCTTCACTCTGGTGCCAAGCATTGGAATAAAACACCAGCTATAGTCTTTCTTCACTGCTGTCCATATCTTTTGTGCATTCTGTAAACTATCCCCTCATAATCTCCTTCCTCTATTCGTTACTGTATTCCAGACCCCAACTCCAATATGAACACTGAGCTAGCCCAAAGGCCACATCTCCCAGGGCAAAAAGTAGTCTAAAGGCAGAGCCACACCTCTCATATTACTCCTGAGATTCAATACTCCTAGCTGTCATCCCAAGCTCTGTAACTGATAACATGCTGATGTCTCCTTTTACTCACTGACCTCATTTCCAAGAAATCAAAAATATCACTTTCTTCCTCAAACACCTCTTAATTATCCAGCTCCTAACACAATTCCTTGTGAACACATAAACTCAACAAACCAGGAAAACAAGTAATACATTCCTGTTACATTCTGAAAACCTGGAAAAGAAACCAAGGAACAAAACACCACCCAACAAAGACAGAACTCAGAACCTATACCTTCAATTATTTGAAATATAGATGTGGAGATGCCAGCATATTAACACACACACACACACACACACACAAACACACACACACACACACACACACACACACACACACAAAAATAACATCCAAAGCAATATGTCTCTAGAAGAGCCCAGTTATTATATCATAGCAAGCTCTGACAATTCTAACATTCCTGAAGCACAGGAATCTTAAAACAGCATTTTTGAATATGACACACATTCATAAAAAGAATTCAAAATCTCTTTTAATTTTTTTCAGGAAAACACCATGTGAAGAAATCAATAAAACTGTTCAAGACCTGATATTGAAAACATTAATAAAGAAAACAAGAACTGAGGGAATTCTGAAAATAAAAATATTAGGAATTTGAACAACAACTACAACATGCAAGAGATGGAAGGGAGAATCACAAGCATGGAAAGAACAAGAAGAAATAGATATATTAGGTATGAATTTTCAAAGTTCCCCAAAAAACAGATTCAGAAAATCTGAGAAACTATGAAAAGACCAACCTAAGAGCAATAGTTATAGAGAAAGGTAAATGAAACAAAGAAAAAACACACTTAAAAGGCCCCCCAAAATGATTTGTTTTGTTTGTTTTTGAGACTGTCCTACCTTAAAGAACGAGATGCCTATAAAAGTACTAGATGATTACAGAATATGCATACACATACCCATCACCACCGTCAAACCCACCACCAATAAAATCAATAAATTAACAGAAATCAACAACCACTGGACATTGATATATCTCTCAATGTCAATGATCACAGTATGCCCAATAAAATGACAAAGACTAAGAAAATGGATGTACAAATAGTGTGCATCTTTTGCTGCTTCCCAGAAACACACCTCAACATCAAGGACAGTATTATAACCTCAGGGTGATGGAGTGGGAAATGGTATTTTAAGCAAATATAGCTAAGAATCCAGATGCTATAGCCATTTTGATATCTGACAAAATAGGCCTCAAACAAAACTAAGATAATGAACAACACTAAATACTAATTGTAAGAAAAATCCACCAAGATAACACTTCAATTATTAGCATCCTTGCCCAACACAATTCTTCCAAGTTTATAAAAGAAACACAGCTTAAACCACATATTGACTCTACACGTTGGGGAGCAGGGGGTGGAGTTCTTAGCATCCAACTCTCAGCAAGGGACTGATCCTCCTAACAAAAACCCAAGTAAACATTGGGGCTTACAGAAACTATAAACCAAATCGACTAAACAGATATTTACACAACATCTCTTCCAAACAAAAAGAATATTCCGTCTACTCTACCTCATAAAATTTTCTCTAAGAACTCACAACATACTTAGGTAAAAAGCAAATCTCAACAGATATATACAAAAATTGAAATAACTTCCTATATCATATGAGATCACCAGTGATTAAAGTTGGATATTAACAACAGAAATAAACCCCTTCATGACTAACGTTCTAAAAAGTTTAGGGATATGAAACATATCCACACCTAATAGTGGAAATAATAGCAAACCTACATTCAACATTAAATTAAAAGAAGAAAAATTTAAAGCAATTCCACTAAAATCAGGAACAAATTATAACCGTCTACTCTGTCCATACCTATTCAATATAGTTCAAAAACTTTTACCTAGAGTGATAAGACAACAAGTAAAAGAGATCATAGAGATACAAATTGGAAAGGAAGAAGTCAAAGTACCCTTATTTGAAGAAAATATAATAGTACACATAAGTGACCTTGAAAATTACACCAGGAAACCCATATAGTTGATAAACATTTCTGGAAAGTGACTGAATACCAGTTCAACTTAAAAAATTAGTAGTCCTCCTATGTACAAATAAAAATGGGTGAGAAAGAAATCATAGAAACAACACATTTAACATTAGCCTCAATAATATAAAATACCTTGTGGCAATTTTAACTAAACTAGGGAAATAATTTTATGACAAAACTTCAAGTCTTTGAAAAAAAATTGAAAAAAATCAGAAGATGGAAAGAACTCTGATGCTCAAGGATCAGTAATATTAGCATAGTAAAAATGACCATCATACGAAAACAAAAAACAAACAAACAAACAAAAAAAAAAAAAAAAACAAAAAAGAAAAAAAAAAAAACCCTACAGGTTTAATGCAATTTCAGCAAAATTCCAGAACATCTTTTATATCAAATAAAAGGACAAGTCTCAAATTCATATAAGAAAACAAACAACTCAAGATAGCTAAATCAACTCTGAACAATAGAAGAGCTGATGAAGGAATTACTATCAGTGATTGATTTATAGTAATAAAACTGCATGGGGTTAGCATAAAAACCAGACATAGTGATGAGTTCAAAATCCATATATAAATCCATACTCTTATGGCCACTAGATTTTTGATAGAGAAGCCAGAAATACACATTGGGAAAAGAAAGCTTCTTCAAAAAAAATGCTGGTCATACCATTATGCATGTATGTCTGCATGTAAAAGAATGGAAATAAGTCCATATTTTTCACTTTGCACTAAACTCAAATCCAAGTGAATCAAAGACCTCAACAAAATCAGATACACTGAACATGATAGAGAAAAAATAACCTTGAACATTGGCACAGGAGACGACAAATAAAACACCAATAGTGCCACCCGTGGATCCCGGACTGCAGCAGCTCTCTGCTCCCAGAACCCGTGGGAGAGAGACCTCACTGCCTGGTCAGGTGGGCACTCCTGAGGCTGCAGAGCGGAAGAGACCACCAACACTGCCCACCCCTGCCCACATCCCTGGCCCAAGAGGAAACTGTATAAGGCCTCTGGGTTCCCGTGGGGGAGGGCCCTGGAGCAGCAGGACCCCTGCGCTGAGACACCACCGGAACCTGAAGGAAACAGACCGGATAAACAGTTCTCTGCACCCAAATCCGTGGGGGAGGAGGCTAAACCTTCAGAGAGGCAGACACGCCTAAACCAGAAGAGACTGCACTCTGCACACATTACTGATTCCAGAGGAAAACACCAAACTCCATCT